>NC_092232.1:29139027-29146527 GCF_036320965.1 Panulirus ornatus | reverse complement strand
TTTAAACGTGTCAACTTTTATGATCTTCGCATTGTTCTTGACCAGCGAACCTGGGATGAAATGGTCAATGGAAACGACTTGAACGTAGCTTGGAAAAAGCTTCAGTAAGACTTTCAAAGCAGAAGAGGGAACATACGTGGCAGTGTGTAGTGCGTGACGGTCTATTTCTGAAACGAAGCCAAGATGGTGGAACGGGGAAATAAAACAATGTTTCTATATTAAGAAAGTAGCTCATAAGAAACTCAAAGCGTCCTGTAACCAACATGATAGAGTAATGTATGTAAATCTACAAAGAGAAAGTAATAGAATTATACGACAAAGTAAACGTTGATATGAAATGTATATTGCTGAAAATAACAAATGATACCCTAATGATTTTACAGCTATGTTAGAAGCAAAAGAATCATTACACAGTTAATTGGCCCATTAATTACGGAAAACGGTGATTTGGTTCAGGACAACGAAGCCATGATAAAAATATTAAATGACTTTTTTCCATCCGTATTTACCCTTGTCCCGAATCCAGTTTCACTGATAGGAGAGGAAAACGTTCTTCAACAAAATGAAAAACTTAAGACATACCTTCAGCATTAAACTGGTTGAAAGTAATTAAACGCCAGGTCATGATACGTTTTATCAGAGGACAATGAACGAGGCGAGAAATGAGATATTCAGCCCTTGACTGAACTGTTCAATAAGTCACTTGCGACAGGAAAAGTTGCAATTGATTGAACGTTTGTCAGTGTAACACTTGATATCCAAGAAGGGTAATACGTCACTGCCCGGATATTACCATCCAGTTAGCTCAACGTCTGTACTTGGGAAGCTTATGGAAACCATCATTCATGATCGAATTGTGAACCAATTAGAGGACCACTACTTACCAAACGATTCCCAGCATGGGTTTCTCCGAGATCACTCAAATCAGACAATTCTTCTTGATTTCTTTGATGATATAATCAACATGGACGACGAAGGCAAGACAACTGATGTCATCTGAGTAGATTTTCAAGAAACATCTGACAAGGTTCCGCATCAAAGATTATCAGAAAAAATTCAGCCACATGGCATTGGTTGGGTTGAACATCGGTGGATAGGAAATTGGTCGACTGGTCTTCCACAGACGTAACAAGTGGTGTGCCTCAAGGATCAGTCTTGGGACCGGTTTTCTATCTCATTTGTTTTGATATTGCATTGCAAGGCGTCAACGTACGCTGATGATACAAAGCTGGGAAATACATCTACATATGAACTTGAACATCTACAGCTTCAAACTAACACACACAAACTGACGGACTGGACTCATAGGCGGCAAATGAATTTCATTATCGATAAATGCAAAGTTTTACATAATATGAATTCTGTTAAACTGCAAAATTTAAATAAGGAAAAAGACTAGGACGTGATAATCTCTAGTGACCTAAACCCAAGTTTGCAGTGAAGTGAGCAAACAAAAGTTTTGGATTCGTAGGTAGGGCCTTCGAATCTAAGTGTAGGGAAGTCTTCCCTACTCATTACAATTCATCGTGAATACTGTATTCAGTTTTGGTCGCCCTAACTGAAAAAAGAAGACAAAAGGGATGGAGTACAGTGTCGAGTTACTAAGATGATTTCCGGGCTAAGAAACAGATCCTACAAGAGCAGATTAAACGACTTGAATCTGTTAAGTTTAGAAAGGAGAAAGCTAAGAAGGATTCTAATACAAGTATTCAAGATTATCAAGGTTTTGATCATCTTGATCTATCAAGTTGCTTAAGACTTGATTCGTCTGATTTCACTCGCAGTGATGGATACAAACTCGTGGGTAAACGTTTTACCTCGAATGAGATGAAGTACATTTTCCTCATCACGATTGCTAACATATGGAACGATTTACCAATCAATGTGGTTGGAAGCAGAAATATAGCTACGTGTAAGAGGAGACTTGATAAATATTTCGCTTCAAGTCTACGACATTCATTATTTGCGCCTCTCTAAGTCACACTGACAATTTGCAGGTTATTTTCTTTGAATTATGTGGATGTCTTCTGACGTTGACCACACTAATCTGTGTCTCTTGATAGCTTCCACTGTCACAAACTGCCTCGAAGGGACCCAAAGGTCTGTTGCTGTTTGAAATCCTCTGTACCTGCATTCCATTGTAAATTGTTTGTAAACATGTTCAGGCTGGTCAACATTAGCCATCGCATCCTGGGTTAGACAGGTCCCCCTGTGGTTGCTCCTGGCCAGGGGTCTGTGTCTGTATGAATACTTTACTGTCTCGTCATTGTATATTCATTTAGCTGGACACCATGTTTTCCTTCTCACGTGTCTTTTGAAAGTCCAGAGCAAGTCTACCCCATCATCAGTTGTTCGCTCATTAATATCTACGGTTGCATTCATCTCTGATGGGAGACGGAGAAGTAAGTTTCCCGAGTTCAGTTTTGTTTTAGACGTGAACAAGAATGAAGAGATGAAGTCGTATTTTGGTATTTTAGGTGTCTTATTCCGTCAGAGGGAAAGCTATCAGCTTCTGATCTTGTAAGGTGTTTGGAGACGTCTTCATCACAATTGTTGGAGGATGAGTGAAGCCGAGGATGGGGTGAGGATGGGTTCTTGTAAGCCAGGCGGACGGTAAAGTAGGGAACCCTTGCAATGGATTCTTCCTATTCGTTGGGAGGTGTATCCCAACTGCCTTATGTACATCCCTCATTGGGACCTGTTGGTTGGCTATAAAGACGTTGCGCCTCGCCAGCAGCAGATCCCAGTTAAGGTTGGACAGAGAGGGTCAGACGTACCTTTGCAACCAACAGCAGAAGACTCCTTGGCCCGGGTTCACGACCTTTCCCGTGCACCAGACTCAGAAGAACACACACCCATCCTTGGCTTCACTCACCATACACCGTGTTGGCATCTTAGAGGACCAGATGCTACAATCTCTGCGCATGAAGATGGGTTAAGATTCTCCAAGTACTGAGATATGATCTTGTCCAATTATGTCTTTAAACGTTGAAAGATACAATGAACTCACTCTCCTACGATAGATTTAAGCAGGTGTAAGAAGTAACGAGGAAAGGCACCTCCGTGGTGTAGTGGTTTGCGTTCCTGGTCGTGACGCATTCTAGGCGCGCCCAGGGTCGAGCGCAAGGGTTCGAATCCTGGTTACAGCAGTCGGTCCTAAGTCAACCCAGCTTTTCATCCGCCCTTTGGAGTTGGTTCATATAAAAGGGTACCTGGATTTTAAATATATATGTATATATATATATATATATATATATATATATATATATATATATATATATATATATATATATATTATCCCTGGGGATAGGGGATTAAGAATACTTCCCACGTATTCCCTGCGTGTCGTAGAAGGCGACTAAAAGGGGAGGGAGCGGGGGGCTGGAAATCCTCCCCTCTCGTTTTTTTTTAATTTTCCAAAAGAAGGAACAGAGAATTGGGCCAGGTGAGGGTATTCCCTCAAAGGCCCAGTCCTCTGTTCTTAACGCTACCTCGCTAATGCGGGAAATGGCGAATAGTTTGAAAGAAAGATATATATATGTATATATATATATATATATATATATATATATATATATATATATATATATATATATATATATATATTTATTTATTTTCATTTTTTTTCATACTATTCGCCATTTCCCGCATTAGCGAGGTAGCGTTAAGAACAGAGGACTGGGCCTTTGAGGGAATATCCTCATATGGCCCCCTTCTCTGTTCCTTCTTTTGGAAAATTTAAAAAAAAATGAGAGGGGAGGATTTCCAGCCCCCCGCTCCCTTCCCTTTTAGTCGCCTTCTACGACATGCAGGGAATACGTGGGAAGTATTCTTTCTCCCCTATATATATTTATCTATTTATTCACTTTGCTTTGCCGCTGCCCCCCGCGCCAGCGAGGTAGTGCAAGGAAACAGACGAAAGAATGGCCCAACCCACCCACATACACATGTATATACATACACGTCCACACACACCACATATGCATACCTATACATCTCAACGTATACATATATATACACACACACAGACATATACATATATACCCATGTACATAATTCATACTGTCTGCCTTTATTCATTCCCATCGCCACCCCGCCACACATGGAATAACAACATCCTTCCCCCTCATGTGTGTGAGGTAGTGCTAGGAAAAGACAACAAAGGCCCTATTCATTCACACTCAGTCTCTAGCTGTCATGTAATAATGCACCGAAACCACAGCTCCCTTTCCACATCCAGGCCCCACAGAACTTTCCATGGTTTACCCCAAACGCTTCACATGCCCTGGTTCAATCCATTGACACCATGTCGACCCCAGTATACCACATCGTTCCAATTCACTCTATTCCTTGCACGCCTTTCACCCTCCTGCATGTTCAGGCCCCGATAACTCAAAATCTTTTTCACTCCATCTTTCCCCCTCCAATTTGGTCTCCCACTTCTCCTCGTTCCCTCCATCTTTGACACGTACATCCTCTTTGTTAATCCTCCTTACTCATCCTCACGAGTCCAAATTATTTCAACAAAGCCACTTCTGCTCTCTCAACTACTCTTTTTATTACCATACACACACACACACACACACACACACACACACACACACACACACATATATATATATATATATATATATATATATATATATATATATATATATATATATATATATATATTACTCAGAACCTTTTTCACTCCATCCTCCCACCTCCAATTTGGTCTCCCGCTTCTCCTCGTTCCCTCAACCTCTGACACATATGTCCTCTTTGTCAGTCTTTCCTCCTTCATTCTCTCCATGTAACCAGACCATTTTAACACACCCTCTGCTCTCTCGACCACACTCTTTTTATTACCACACATCTCTCTTACCCTTTCATTACTTACTCGATCAAACCACCTTACACCACATATTGTCCTCAAACATCTCATTTCCAACACATCCACCCTCCTCCGCACAACCCTATGTATAGCCCATACCTCGTGAACCATATAACATTGTTGGAACCACTATACCTTCAAGCATACCCATCTTTGCACTCCAAGATAACGTTCTCGCCTTCCACACATTCTTTAATGCTCCCAGAACCTTCGCCCTCTCCAACCTGTGACTCACTTCCGCTTCCATAGTTCCATCCGCTGCTAAATCCACTCCCAGATATCCAAAACACTTCACTTCCTCCAATTTTTCTCCATTCAAACTTACCTCCCAATTAACTTGTCCCTCTACCCTACTGAACCTAATAACCTTGCTCTTATTCACAGTTACTCTCAGCTTTCATCTTTCACACACTTTACCAAACTCAGTCAACAGCTTCTGCAGTTTCTCACCCGAATCAGCCACCAGCGCTTTATCATCAGCGAACAACAACTGACTCACTTCCTAGGCCTTCTCATCCACAACAGACTGCATTCTTGCCCCCCTTTCCAGAACTCTTGCATTCACCTCCCTAACAACCCCATCCATAAACAAATTAAACAACCATGGAGACATCACGCACCCTTGCCGCAAACTGACTTTCACTGGGAACCAATCACTTTCCTCTCTTCCTACTCGTACACATGCCTTACATCCTTGGTAAAAACTTTTCACCGCTTCAAGCAACTTATCTCCCACACCATATACTCTTAATACCTTCTACAAAGCATCTCTATCATCCCTATCATATTCCTTCTCCAGGTCCATAAATGCTACATACAAATCCATCTGTTTTTCAAATTATTTCTGACATACATTCAAAGCAAACACCTGATCCACACATCCTCTACCACTTCTGAAACCACACTGCTCTTCCCCAGTCTAATGCTCTGTACATGCCTTTACCCTCTCAGTCAATACCCTCCCATATAATTCCCCAGAAATACTCAACAAACTTATACCTCTGTAATTTGAACACTTACCTTTATCCCCTTTGCCTTTGTGCAATGGCACTATGCATGCATTCCGCCAATCCTCAGGCACTTCACTCTGAGCCATACATACATTGAATATCCTTACCAACCAATCAACAACACAGTCACCCCCTTGTTTTGATAGATTTCACTGCAGTACCATCTAAACACGCCGCATTGCGGGTTTTCTTCTTCCGCAAAGCTTTCACTACCTCTTCTCTGTTTGCCACACCATTCTCCCTAAACCTCTCACTTCGCACACCACCTCGACCAAAACACCCTATATCTGCCACTCTATCATCAGACACATTCAATAAACCTTCAAAATACTCCATTTATCATCTCACTTCACCACTACTTCCTATTACCTCCCCATTAGCCCCTTTCACCGATGTTTCCATTTGCTCTCTTGTCTTACGCACTTTATTTACCGCCTTCCAAAACATTTTTTTATTCTCCTTAGAGTTTAATGATACTCTCTCACCCCAAGTCTCATTTGCCCTCTTTTTCACCTCTTGCACTTTTCTCTTGACCTCTTGCCGCTTCATTTCATACATCTCCCAGTTATTTGTACTACTTCCCTGCAAAAATCGTCCAAACATCTCTCTCTCTCTCTCTTCTCTTTCAATAACAATCTTACTTCTTCGTCCCACCACTCACTACCCTTTCTAATCTGCCTACCTCCCACCTTTCTCATGCCACATGCATCTTTTGCGCAAGCCATCACTGCTTCTTTAAATACACACCATTCCTCCCCCACTCCCCTTACATCATCTGCTCTCACCTTTTGTTATTCTGCACTCAATCTCTCCTGGTAATTCCTCACACAAGTGTCCTTTCCAAGCTCACTTACTCTCACCACTCTCTTCACCCCAACTTTCTCGCTTCTTTTCTGAAAACCTCTACAAATCTTCACTGTCGCCTCCACAAAATAATTATCAAACATCCCTCTAGCTGCCCCTCACAGCGCATTAACATCCAAAAGTCTCTTTTTCACACGCTTATCAATCAACACACAATCCAATGACGCTCTCTGACCATCTCTCCTACTTATATACATATACTTATGTATATCTCTCTTTTTAAACCAGGTATTCCCAATCACTAGTCCTTTTTCAGCACACAAATCTACAAGCTCTTCACAATTTCCATTTACAACACTGAACACCCCATGTACACCAGTTACCCTCAACTACCACATTACTCACCTTTGCATTCAAATCACCCATCACTATAACCCGGTCTCGTGCATCAAGGCTGCTAACACACTCATTCAACTGCTCCCATAACACTTGCCTCTCATGATCTTTCTTCTCATGACCAGGTGCATAGGCACCAATAATCACTCATCTCTCTCCCTCCACTCTCAGTTTTACCCATATCAATCTAGATCACATACTCCCATAACTCCTGCTTCAGGTGAAGTGCTACTCCTTCCTTTGCTCTTGTCCTCTCACCAACTCCTGACTTTACTCCCAAAACATTCCCAAAAATCTCTTTCCCTTTACCCTTGAGCTTCGTTTCACTCAGAGCCAGAACAACCAGGTTCCTTTCCTCAAACATACTACCTATCTCTCATTTTTTCTCATCTTGGTTACATCCACACACATTTA